>NW_026857241.1:0-46987 GCF_026571515.1 Ruditapes philippinarum
TAAAGTCAAAATGTTATATCTAAATTTCATTAAAGAAATTCAACCAGATACCGGTTTACATAACATTTTTTCATTTATCAAATACTGGTTAACATACATATTTTTATTTATCACTTTAACTGTAGGAATGATTCAAAATGAACATACTTAGAATGATAACAACCAGGTTAAGAAACTCCTCTGCTAGTAACACTGTTTGTCGTAGTGAGTTATCTTGTCCACTTGGTGTATCATAACTCTCTCTGAATAACAAAAAAATCACAGTAATATATCGCAAACCTGTATCTTTCTTCTCTTTTCATAACTAATTCTGTAACCTCAAATACAGATACATTATATACTCAAGATTAGCATAACTCGTGCAATAAATTTAAAATTAAATATAATTAAATTCTTATTCAAACTAAATGTTGATGTTTGCTCTTTTCTCAATTTAAGTATATTGGTTTTAAACATATTTATTTAAGCTCCATTTTGAAACAAGTTCTTGCAACTTATATTAATCTTATATTAATCCCTTTCGAGTCCTGTTTCTGGAACTAACCAGTACTGGTAACATGAAACCTATGATTCCTGGGTTAAGAGGCAGACAACTAAACCACTAGGATACACCCCCATTTAGGTACAAATACCTTTGAGGTAGATGCATTTAATATTTCTAGTATCAAGCAAGTTAGATTTACTTTTCCAATAAACCACACCATCCTTATCCTAGGAAAATTTATCATTAAAATACACTAGTTATGTACAGCGTTTTTTCTATATTTGAAAAACCTTGCTCTTAATACTGTGGAGCAAGAGTGGTTAGGAAATCAAGTTGTTTAACTGACCATAGTGACACTAAGAGAAAGTAGAGTTATATATTGTAACAACTGTTATCTTACTTTGCCCAGATGGGAAGACCAAACTTGTACAATAAATGTATCAAGAACTCATTGCCATCTGCCATTGAAGCGCCAATCTAAAACAGAACACATTATTCATGCTATTAATCACATTTATAAAGGAAACAGAACACATTTACTGAGAGCCTCCTACATTTAAAGTGACAAATCGATCAGCACACAAACATATAACTGACCAAAGGCACTAGAGATTAATTTCCATTCAATGTTTGGGCTAACAAAAAGGTCAATGTAATGCTACGAGGTCTAAAGTTATGTACCTTTATAAATCTACAAAGTAATTGTTCAATATTTTGCTTGAAATTTAAATCTTTGGTTTAGTGGCTTGCGTGTAAGTTACATGAATGCGACAACTATCAAGGGGAACACAGGAGATAAACAATATTAGCTCACTTGCTTATTGGAGTTTGCCACCAACCTTCCCCTACTTTTTACATATTTATATCTAAAAGTAAGACTACAACAAAATTCAGAATAACACCTTCATTGATCAGTCATATTTGTAAAATCAAAGATGGCAGCCACCATATTGTAAATAGCCACATGGAGTTCAGAGAGATGGAACAGAAACAAGGAATGGAAATGCATGGGCACTTAAATATTACAACTTTGAAACTTCGCTCCAAGATAAAGATTATGTCAGTTCCCCTTATGCAAATATGAGGACATTGGTAAATCGTTGAATCCATATAAAAATTTGCTATAAACTATAATTATAGTTATGACAAGATTGCAAGAAAAAGGAATAAAATATCAATCATTTTGTAAGACTTAAGATATTACCTGTAGCATTAAGATATCTCTGTCGTACATCTCTGTTCTGCACTTTACATTGTGGTAGAAAAATATCTGAAACAATCAATTTCAAATTTCACTATCAAGTCTCAAACAGTGTAGTATATTATCATGACAATAACAATATTGACTTTGAATACATTTTATTTAAATTGTTTAAATTGTTTATGAAGAGCTTATGTAAAATTGAGGATAATTACATTAAAAATCTTTGGTTCCATTTCAAGCTTTGTTGCAAACTAATACCTTTTTTTGGAAAAAGGACGCTATTCACTAACAGTAAGTACTTATTGATTTAGAATAGAACAGTCAAGCTGTGAACTTATTTTGACTTTCACTTTATACCCTTGTGTGGCCATAATGTCATTACAAGCTACTTATACATCAGAATACGTAGCACAATTCTAACAAAGAGCCAGATGGGGTAATGATTCAAAATCTAAATTTTAAACACTGTATCAAATGATGAAGACATCTACACTATAAGATTACCTGGTTTATTAGAGCATAACCATTCCTCCTCCACATGTTAGCATTTGACTGTGCTACCATCACTTGTACTCGAAGTGGAAATTCTATTAACTCTGCTGGGTCAGGTCTCTGTAATGGCAAAATAATGGTTATACCTACTACTTGTCTGCTTTTGACAACTAAATATCATACAGAATGTTTGCTAATAAAATACATTTACACAGTAGTGCATTTTACTCACTTTTCATTTTATGCTTTTATCTCATGTCAACTCTTAAATATTATGAATTTAATTTATTCATTTTTGTAGACTACAACTGGTTAGAACCTTATACATATTATAACCTAACTAAAAAGAAAGAATTTTCCTGAATAAAAACCCATAGTGATGAAGGTAAATCATATAAGAAACAAATACTTACAACAAGAGAACAGTCTGGTGACTCAAAATACAACTCATGTTGACCTAGTAATGAATGCAAACCTGAAAATCAAAAATATAGTAAGTAAAAAAATACAACACACATATCAGCTTCCAATTAAAATACTGTAACATTTAATATTAAAGTTTATGTTTATCTGTGTCATTCATTTATATTCCTAGTAAAAATGTTACAAACCAGTACATGAGAAATTAACACCAAAATCTATTAAAGCTACACAATCCAATCTTGATTGTCTGCAAAGCAAAATATGATAAAGAAATTTGACCAATTTAGACAGGGGTTGCAAAACTATAAAATGAAATAATATAAAATATGAAATCAACAAGAAATGTGTCCATAGGAAACAAATGCCCCCACATTCCACTGTTCTTGCCAGTCTATTGATGCACAGTAAAACAGCTGGTTGAATTAACAAGGGCAAATTTCTGTGCCCCCTTATATAGTAGGAGCTAAAAAAATCAATCTTCAAGTTGAGATAAACTTACCAGCTAGAAACCTGGTTACAGGTAGATGTATAGAGATAGGTTGACTACCAACATCGTATTTTATACACTTTGCACTCCATTCATCCACTGAAATTTATTACATCTATAAGATACAGTACTTAAAACAACATGACCCTTTTGTCAATATATGTATTCTCTCTATGTAATAAATCATTAGAAGTACCAACAGTCTGTAACAATCTAAATTTCGAGTTCATCAATACTTTTATACACTTATTTAAAACATGAATCTTGAATAAATTTGTTAAATGGAGGCATGCATGAGAGGAGCATATTATTCTAAATGTATAATGTCTATTTTTTTCAACCAATTGTCAGCTACCCACTGTTGATTAACTACCCGTGGGTAAACAAAATCGATTTGCATTGATATACAGCAACAGATGCCTAAAATAAGAACCAATGAATCATATCTAAAAAAATTTATATTCTTCAATGGCCAGGGTAAAAATTATCAGTACCAGTATATAATCTTTGCTTTTTTGCTGGAAATTGTTCACATTTTTTTACACTGATCTTTTCACAGCTGAATAAGTCTTCACTTATGATACACAACTTTTATCGTGTAATATTCTTAACAATAAGTATTAGAAGTACATATTGTATGTACATTTAATTTTAGTTCACAATAAACTGTAAGCCAACCTAATACACAATAATTCTGTACAAATTTTGACCATCTGTGACATAAACATCCCTTTAAGAACATGATAAATACTAATATTTTACATGGTAATCTACTAGGTAACCCATATTTCCCAGCATTATTTTGTTAAGAAAAAGATAAATAATTCATGCATACTTTCATTATCAAAGATGGTAAGACAGTAACTATTACCTTCAATTTTAGTAGTTTTAATTTTATCTATATCTTTACAACACCTGAATGCTTCTATAGTTCTGTTATATGCTTCAATTAATACTTGTCTCTGAAATTCAACAACATCAAATGTTCATATAAACTTATACTGTTAAAGTCATATCAAGTCTTAACTTAATACCAAAACATTTATAAGTTACGTTTTCAATTTTGCAGTTTGTGAATTTATTTAAGGATCCTATTTCTCTTTATTTCAAAAGTTGTATGAATTATGTGCATAGGTACCTGGAACATAAAACATTTAATTTATTTATTTAGTGTTTTTTTATTATTATTTTATTATTTTATTGATTTTCACACCACATCTCTCAATATAATATGGTGGTACCCCGTGTTAACAAGTGTTAGAAAACTTTATGTGTTCCTCTGAGCATTATTGCAACACTGAACATTAATGTAAGACACATTAGAACCACAGACCTTCTGTAACATTGCTGAAGATATTGAACTCAAAATTTCCAGATTTAAATGCAATGCATAAAATGGCAAAAGATTCCATGTTTAAACTTTTTAACAAAAAAAATATATATATATGTACAATACCGTAAATGCAACTTTTTGGGCAAAAAAAAAACTTAGATAAAAGCAAAGACTATTTTTTACATATTAACAACATCTGACAACAGTATGACATATTTAAAAGTTGCTTAACTAATAAATAATACTTAAGATCATTCCGAACATTGTTTGTCATGTTTTGCTTTAAATAATCAAGATTCCAATGCATCCAGTAACAGAATATCCGATAAAAACCTTATATTTTTGGTATTCCAAACTTATATTTTGGTATTTTAATTAATAAAATCAAATTGTTAAGATCACTGTTAACTTTCTTTATTTTGTAGAAGTACAGTGTTTCATAAGTGATCTTTAATTTACAGTTCTTGCAAGGAAAGATTTTTTGCCACTGCCCAAAATTATTTCAAATTTCATTAAGACTTCACAAAATGATAGAATAGACTATCAGATAAAGTATAACTTACATCAGTACTGCACCAATCTAGAAACAATACTATATTATCTTCTAATTTCAGCTGTAAATTGAATGCACCTTCCCACTCTGGTTCAAACTCTAAATGTTGCCCTGTCTGTCTCTTCACCTGATCCATATCCTATAAAAAATAGTATAAATATAGCATTATTATTTAATAGAGTAACACTGTAGTCTAAACATACACTTAAGCATTGCAAAACATAAACAAGAAGACCATTATGGCCAAAGATCGTTCACCTTATATCAATTGCTACAGAATGCCATAAATTCATCAATAAAAAGTAAGTCATCCAGTCACATTCAAAGTCATCCATTATGAAATCCCAAAATAAATATATATATAGAGTGGTGGCATACAAGTGAAGAAGAATGAACCTTAAAATCTTATGTAGGTAACTTGATGATTCAATGAATAAGTTCAATACCATATATAACATAATAAGGTCCACCATGCCAAAATTAATTTTTACACTTAATGGACGATTTGTTTTTAATCTTTAAAAA
The DNA here is from genome assembly GCF_026571515.1 of Ruditapes philippinarum. NCBI lineage: Eukaryota > Metazoa > Mollusca > Bivalvia > Venerida > Veneridae > Ruditapes > Ruditapes philippinarum. The sequence continues at coordinate 5,502 of NW_026857241.1, forward strand.
AATTTTTGCCATATCTCAGCAGTCAGCCAGCCAACCAATTTCCATGGATAACTAATGCTTACAAGTTCTTACCGAATTTCTCAGTGGTAATGAAACAAATGACCATTAGATTCAAAGTCTAAGATTAGTTTATTTTCCTCACATCAGAGCCTACAAAAAACTATCCTCTTACAAAACAAACTTACCTCTATTAATTTAAGAAGATCTAGAAAGCATGTTAAACCTTCTATAAAACTATTTCTTAACTCATCTGTCCATTCTCCTGACCCTGGTTTGCATATCAATGCATATCTAAAACAAAGAGTGGTTCACATATCAATGCATATCTAAAACAAAGAATAAGTCTATTTATTCACTGTGATATTAAAACAGACGTAGATTTAGTAGATTGTTTTGAGACTAGAACATTAAGAAAAGAAATAATACATATTTTCAGAACTCCCAATAAATATCACTTAAGTATTAAGTATTCTCAAAATTGAATCCTGGTGCCCTGGTTATTGCTTCCACCCCTGATCAGATGTCACTTTTGTTAATGTCACTTAGTCTTGCAAAATGAATCACTTTGAGTGTGACAATAATATAAAAGTACACTTTTAAACTTTACATTCCAGCAAAATTCCAAAACTTAAGTGATTTAAACACTAAATACAAATATATAACATAAAAGTTCTTACTTGAGATCATGTAGAGAGAAACAGGCTCGTTTAAACGTCTGTGTTCCAGTACGCTCAAATGTTAATTTACCATCCTCTGAAAATACACATTAATATTGCAACAGATTATATTATTGTACATATTTAAAATTTTAATATAATATTGTAACATTTTCATTGGACAACAGTGACATTTGTGTTATTCATACACAGGGTTGCTGAAAATTTATAAATTTCTTTCCCTATGTAATCAAAGAAACAACTGTGCAGGGCATTTCAGAATTGTTACAAAGACTTAAGAAAGGTTATATGGCTCTGGAAAAACCATCATTTGCTTTATAACCCTTACTTTGAGGTCTAAGTAATATTTTTAATTATAAAGATTTCTTCTATATCTTTACACACCTGAACTATATCTTTACAACACCTGAATGCTTCTATAGTTCTGTTATCTTTAAAGGTTATATGGCCATAGATAAACTGTTGTTTGGAAATATAACCCGAGCCACAAATATAATATAACACAACAAACTTACAGCAAACTTCCTTTTTTCTTTGAGAAAAAAGTGAGATTACATCATAAATTGACAGCAGTCATGTATATAAAACTATATAAATAACACAATAAACCTATGAAAAGTGATGTTACAAACTACAGGGCTCGAATTTAACTTTTTTGGCCACTAGCAATTTTTTGCCAGTAGACAAATTTTTAACTAGCAAAAACTGAATTCAACTAGCACTTTTTATGACAATGATTTTTTAATTCCAAAATTGTTTAAACTTTTGTGTACATTCATTAATTGTTTAAATTATGATATCATGTACCATGATAATTTATTCATTGTTGTTACAATTATGTATCATGATAATGAATTTTATTGAAAATGTTTTTATTAATAAATGTTGTAGTACAACACATAAATTTACAGTTGTTTGTTATAACTTGAGTTCATTCCATAGCTGACTTAATCATGAAATTGGGCATGAAAAAAATTATAATACTTCAATTTTAAGTTTAATTATTTGATGTGCTGAAAGACAAAGTTGTTGCTGGATATAGAGAATAACAAAATTAAAATTGTAATTTATTTGGACGAGTTCGAACTGCCCGGGATACGAATCAGCAATGTAACTTTCCACTCAAAAACTTTATTTAGGGGACAGGGATTCTTATCAAATGTTAACCTACATGTAAAAAAATAATAATGCAATATTGTCGCCATACCGACAATGTCTGGTCTGGATTATGTGCACAACAATCAGCGCAAAATATTTTAGCAACATTTCCATCGTCATCGAGTTTGTACGTAAGACTGACGTGCAGTTCTTTCTCCCATTACTTAAGGTCTGATTGTCTTTCTTTTGATAGACTGTGAATCATCTTCTGTACTCAGAATATTGTTATCGAAAGACACATTTGCTTCAGTAAGTGGGTAGAAGTTCATTATTTTTCGTTTAGACATTTTATTCCGATCACACTTGATTTACACGGACAAAATGACATTTGGACTGGTTTAAATTTGTGTACTTTTTAAAGCGAGGTTAAGGTATAGAAAATGTAAACCAGACAGCAAGTGCGCGCATAGTTTATAACTCGGCTACCTGCGAATATTACGCCCCATTTATATTTCGGATTTTCCTGAAGAGCGTATTCCGTTTTTTCTTCAACTTGCAAAAAATTGCGAGTAGTCATAAATCTGACTCGCAAAATCATTTTTCAACTAGCATTTTGCGAGTTTGCCAGTGTTAAATTCGAGCCCTGAACTAGCAGTTTTATAAAAGAATATGCACTGTTTATACAGCCACATAAATAGTCAAAATTCTTCATAAAATACCAAATAATATAATATACACATGTATAATACAGAAAACTTCTGATAAAATGCATAATGATAATTCAATTAGGATAATATTTAGGTTTTAGATGATTTTATCAAAGCAGGCCAAATCTTTTTGCTTTGCAGCTGATTGTTAGATGCTTCAAAATACATGACAAATGATTTAGCTTACCATAGTACTGAAAGTTTTTAATAAATAATTTAACAGTATACAAAATCTTTTATGTAGTATCAATAGTTGCTTTATGATGTAAAGATATGTACAGAATAAACAGAATTCTACCAATATTTAACAAGTATCAAATTTCATTACCAAGGAACACATAGATTGTAATCTTCATCACCAATACGTTATACTTACTATTTTTCTTCTCTTCACAAGCTTGTAAGAATGTTTTAATTATCACAGCCAGGAGATTATGTTCAGCAACCAAAAGTCGAGCCTGCAAAATATATCAACAAGTCTTACAATAGCTATCCAAACAACATTGACAAACATGACAAAATATGTCAATAGATTTACCCTTACCATGCTAAATATCTTAAATTTGCTGCTACGAAAAGCATTTTATAACACTTTTAATATCATGACCATTCATACATCTGAATTTTCTGTCTCACCTTATCCATTTTTTACTCACCTTTTTGGGATGTTTTTTTTTAATCCCATAATTATATAAATTGGTGAAAATGAATTGCAATTATAACCAAAATTTAAAATGATCACCTACACCATTTTTTGAAAAACAGGAATTTCTAAAGTTTTGGAAAAGGTTCATCTGTCAAACTTGCTTAAAGGGTGGAAAAACATTCTATTCATCCAGAAAATATCAATTTATATTCTTATTTAACATGAAAAGTACACATCATTTAAGACAAAAAAGATTCTTCACTTAAAAGCAAGTGCTTACACACATAGTATGAAATATAAAGCGCATACATGTATTTCAAACCAATTTTTTTCGAAGTTCTCAGCTTATTCATGTATTTTAATAGCAGTATCAGATTTTAGAAAATAAATGCGGTCATAAAACTTAAATTAACCCCATCTCAAATTCTAGCATCTGACTGAGTTCAAAAGGAGGTAAAACTGATTAATTACAAAATGCTCTCAAACCTCTAGTCAGAAAAATCATTGATATAATGAAATATAAATATAACCATTCCGTTAGTAAGCTTCAATTAAAATAAGTGATAAGTACAATCTAAAGTGTACTTCTCCCTTAACCTGCTGAATTTATGTTACTTATTTGCCAAACTTTGAATTTTGAACAGTCTCAAGTGTCAGGAAGTTTAAAATCCAAATACAACTAGAAATATTTTCTTAAGACATTGGTGCCGCCATTTTCAACTGTATTGTCAGCCTTAGGAGGACAGACAGCATAACAGTGTGACAGACAAATCTTTATACCCATCAGCTCCTCAACTAGGGGCATAAAAAATTGAGCTACCAACAGTATAGAGTCTAGTCAGACTAGATAGAGGTGAGAAGTCTTGCATGGCTCTTTACTGTTGGCAAAATGTAATCCAGCAGGCTAGGGGTTAAAATGAGAAAATACATTATGTAAGGTGCTTAGACAAGCACTTTGGTATGTTTAAACTATTAGTATTTCTATTTGATCATTCTGAGGAAAATTTCTAATGACAAATTACATAGAAGAAAGTCAAGATTAAAATGTTTAAGAATGCATCTAGAAATAAATGTTTCACTTTTTTATAAGTATACAGTTTTACTACTAATAAAGTAAAGCAAGAACTTAAGTTGTGTAAGCTGCAAAAACTAAAGAAAGTAACAACATCAAAAACTTTATTTTATAGGCGATTTTGTATCAATTTAACTAATAAATAAGCAATCAGCAATGAAAATAGCCTCTGCAATTTTGCTTAAGAAGAAAGTGGGAAGAAATTGTCTTGGTAAGAAAGTTAACACAAAACTAATATAACATCAGAAACTACATTTTAACTTGTATGATGAATTTGTGATAAAGCAAAGGGAAAACATAGATTCCAAATTAATGAAGAGTCAAATTTACAGAACTATAATTACATCAGAAAAACAGACAATGTCATATTGATAATCGTTCATAAAAAAATAATACAAAGGTAAACATGGTTTCTGTAGATACCGCACTGATATTTTTCTCTTTTTTTTTTCTTTTTAAGACAATATAATTGAAAACATGATGGATGCTTTCAACAATGTATAGACCCTGCTTTATTATAGTATGAGGAAAGGTAAAAAAATCTATTTTTAGCTTAACTGACTATGACCCCAGCAATTTTAATATGAACTTAAAGTTTTTAGTTTTAGAGGTATATCTTTAGTACCTATATATCTAAAATATTCAGAAAGATTAAAAGATTAAAGCACTAAAAGAAATATTTATGAGGCCAAAATGTTGCTTACACCAGCAACTATATGCCACAGGTTGAGAAAAATGTGCAGTTTGACCGGGACTTGAACCAGGGACCCTCGGAATACCGTTGTGCAGCTCTACCGACTGAGCTATCCGGCGGCTTACACATCCTCTCTCCTAAATTGTGAACAGCTGTGACCGTGACATATATGACACCCAGAAACCTTTTTCGGAGGTCATAAAGCAGAATTTATAATAAAGGCATGGTAGGACAAGTATGAATTAGGTATTACATTAAAGGTAACCTATTCTCTGAAAACAAACGATGGTATAATGAAACCTATAAAATGACGTACCAACGTGAGTACTGTGAAAATTTGCACGGACAATTTGGTGACAGAGACTGTCCTAAATTGATCTTCTTGTATAAACTCCTTCATAAGCGAGTTATAGCACTAAAAATATACAAAATAACCACAGTTACTTACATGTAAGCACATTATAATATAGACAATAACAAAAGCAACTTTTTATATGTGGAACTTTCCTGACCTTTGTATTCTTCGAAAATAAAGATAAATTCTTCTCAGAATTATATATCTACAAAATTTTTCAATGCAAAATACCAGATAGATTTCAATGAGATTTGAAGGCACAAAAAGATAAAATTACATTATTTGTGACTGAAAAAAACAATCTAATAAGCCAGTATATTTCCACATAGTTTTTGTTGCTTCTGTTCATGCCTTTAACCATAAGGTTAACCAGCATGTGTGTTTCATTTCTAAGCTTAATGATTCATCTGCATGTATAAATGGGCAAAATTTTTTTTTTTTTAAACTCACCAAATTTTCCAATTTTTAAACAAACACTTTTTTAATATTTTGATAATTCATTATAGTTTTAGCTCTAAAATTATTATTTTAAATAAATCAAAAGCTAGAAATAGAAACACACATGTTCCTCTCCACAGGAGTGCTAATCCCCTGTACCTTGCCTTACGTTAAGTAATATATAACATACCAGAGAAATAACAGTAAATATTTGTACGGAGAGTGAGGCTATAGAGACATCGTGATCGTGGTCGTCCATACAAAATGCCTTCATCAGATTCGTATAGTGCTGCAGCAGAAGACATATATATACACCATTAATAATCAACAAATTTATTCTCTCAAACTTAACCCTTGACCTGCTGGTACCAAGTGATCAGCCTTTGCCACCAGTATAGAGCCAGGCCAGCCTGCACATCCGTGCAGTCTGACCAGGCTCTATACTGGTGGCAGCTCAATTTTTGTATTTTGATATTGAAATCCCTTGCACTTTGAATGGACTGTTTCAAATTCAAAGCTGGACAGATCCATTATAGAAATATAGCAGGTCAAGGGTTAACATCAATATTTTTTTACATAAAATTCACTAAACACGGTATCTTAAATCCTTCACAAACTAGCAATGTATCCATGGCACAAGTATACCCAGACATTCCACCATTTGGTCAGTCTATGGATAGACAGCATGACAGAGAGGCATATGCTCCCCTCAAGTATTGAGGGCATAAAAAACAGACCTTTGTATATTTAATTGTTCAAAATTATTAAATGATATTCAATGTAATCCTTTCACACTGCTCCAAGTTTCTGCAGCTTTAGACTATAGAATGGGATTTTCACCAAACAAAAATAGAAGGGTCATATTCCTGTCAAAATGACAAAGATTTTTTAAACTTGATCAGCGACCTTAAATATTTAGCCTAAAACTTTTTTACTTTCATTTCAACAACATTATGTAGTTTGTATTTAACGTTAAATTATTAGTTATAAAGAGTTTTAGCAGGTTATATGGCCCTATATAAATGGTTGTTTGGAAAGTGGCTTGGGTTATATTGCAAACTACCATTTACATACGGCCATATAACCTGTCAGAAATATTTATAAGGAATTTATAATACAGCAAGTATCTTATTTTAGAGAAAAAAGTGAGATTTCTTGATGAATTGACAGTAGCTGTGTATATAAAACTATAAAAAGGCCACAATTATCCAATGAAAAGCCACGTTACAAACATGCAGTATCATTATATCTCCTCAACATGTTGGGGTAGCAGTATAATCTGTAACAGTTTGTTGTATGAAAACATTTAAGGCAAGTTTTTGTCAATGAAAATTCTTAGTTGAAAATCAAAGCATAACTCGTAAAAATCAATTTTACATTTACTTGACATTTCTCAAGAACATATCTTATCCAAATATAACTTAGATTGTTATTTACATAAAAACAATAATTAGTTCTAAACAATAACAAATAAATTAAACAAATTGATAATTTTTTATACTTATTTGTATACATTTATTAACTTTTCTTTAAAAATAAACCTTTTAAAGTACTAATTAAATATATGTTTCAAGTTTAGTTTTCTTTAATATTTTATATAAAATTTAATTATATTTTGTTACCCAAAGCTAAGTATCTAACAATTATTTTTTTTGTAAACTAATTTAAGTGACCTACTTTAATACTTAAAATACACTTACCCGTGTAAAAATTATCGAAAATTTCTTTTTACATTCCTGATCCATAAGAACCCTGCATAAGAAAAAAGATGAAATAATACACATACTGAACAAATATACAATTCCATATACAGACAAGTAATTTTACACTATGATCTGGGTGGCCTTTAATGCAAAGTGAAAATCAGTTACAGAATTTAACTACTATTAAGGCAATAGAGGTTCCTGTTAGATTTTAACAAATAAACTAAACAAATAAAACATTTTTTTTTCATCAATAATTTACATGATAGACTAGTATATTGAAACTACATACCAAACCAATGAGTTGTTTGTAATTTTTAAATTACATAAAATATGGTCTAAAACGTATCCTTAACTTCTGTTTTCATATGTTTGCCTGATAGATATATATATTTTTCTGATATGTAATATTTTTAAGTTAGTGTCAAATATGTTTTTGTTTTTTTAATATCAATACAATCACACATACCCTGCCATCATAAGCTGGTGACTTTGAACTCTTGCAGCTGTAAGATAAGTACATAACTAACATGCAATTATCTCAATCATTCATTTAACTTTAATATACCAAGATTTTATATAATTATATATCTTTTTTTTTCAATAACAAACAAATAATATAAATGAATAGTAAATTCCTCCTAACCCAGTATAATGGACTTGATTGAATTCTACAAAAAAAGCATTCAATTTTCCAATTCGAAATTAGAACTTACTCTGTAAGTGACAATGAGATAAAGTGACAATTTTTACAAAGTCATCCATTGGCAAGCAAAACAACACATTTTGTCTACAGCAAAAAAGAGAATTTGTAATCTTTGATAGTTTGTTTGTTTGTTTCATTTTACACCTTTTTTCAACAGTATTTCAGTCATATAGGCTAATCTTTGATAGATAAGCATACACCATGTCTATATAGATATTTTGGTAACAATTCCTTTTAAAAATGTTGTTACCTTTTAAAAAGTACAAATGTATAAAGATAACTTTGTCATACTCAAAACTGTTTATACCCTTACAGTCTGACCAGACTTTTCATTATTGGCTACTCAACTTAAGTATTTTTATAATTATCTCCCTTTAACTACTAGTTGACTGCCCCAAACTTCCATGCATTATTTCTGCCACTAACGGGCACCCGAGTAGCACCACCAAGCTAGCTGGAAAGCTCCTTTTCATGAATGAATCAAAAGTTCCTGGGTCCTAAACTCTCAAAGCATGGCTAGACCATTATACATAATTGGCATGGTAAAGATAAAATCATAAATGTTATCATAGCAACTGGTGTTGGCTTTACATGCAATAAATATTTGTCACTGTCATAACTCTTAAATCATATGATACAGTTCAAGTACAGATTATGTATAGATAACTCACTTTTCCAGAGCTGTGTATCAGCTAGAAGTAATATTTCCATCAATGACTGTTCATTTTCTTGCTGTTGCATACTGAGTTGACAAAACAGGTGACGCAGTCCATCTACAATATAACAACATACAAAATCAGAAAACACATAACAATTTTTAACACCCGACTTCTCTGAAATTTTGCTCTTTTTTTCCCCTCTCAAACTACATGACGTAAGACATATCATCTATTTTACAAAGTTTAACTTTTGAAATAACATTAGTACCATCAAGGTAATGCAGTGACATCATCTTCATTACAATGTGGTATAATGCTATTGCAGTGTGAAGGCTCCAAGTTGTTTTATCAAAATATAGGTGTAAAATGACATCAAACTATCACTTCATAAGAAATATTACTGTACAAGGATCTTAAATCGGCTGACAGTACAGACCGGAATATCTAGCACAAGGGTAACTGTTGACAGCGGTAACAAGGCTCTGCCGACTGTTGGCTAAACAGTTACCCGAAGCTCTTGATATTCCCAAACATGACAACAGCTGAACTTTAATTATTTTAATTATTTTTCTTGCATATTAATAATATTTTGGAAAGGGGTCTATATCTAACAAGAGCTGTCACAGGAGACAGCGAAGCTCGACTAATAAAATACTGGACGCAGTAAGGAGGACAAAACTATGAAAGAAAAATCAATAATGTATAATTATGTATTAAGTTATAGTAAAAAAATAACATTTGTTAACATTAATTCCAAGGTCAAGGGGAATAATTCTAGAAATAGTCATGCTAGAGTTATGGACCTTGTCACACAACAGTTGTGTAATGATAAGAAATATATATTTGAAGTTTGAAGTAGATACCTTAAAAAGTAAAGAAGTTATTATATTTCTTAAAGAAAATCCTAAGTTCAAAGAGAGATAAATCTGTAAATATTGCTTCAAGAGTTATGAACATTGTCACATAAAATGTAATTGATGATAAGGAATAAGTATTTGAAGTTTGAAGTAGATACCTAAAAATAAAAGTGTAATAATAAAAAATAACATTTTTCTAGTAAAAAAATCTAAGTTAATGAGGAATAATTATTGCAATATTGGTGCTAGATTTATGAACCTTGTCACATAAGATGTGGATGATGATAACGTAAATATATTTGAAGTATGAAGTTGATCCCTTTAGAAATAAATAAGTAACAGTAAAAAATAATATTTTTTATGGAAAATTCTAAGTTCAAAGGGAGATAAATCTGAAAATATTGGTGCTAGAGTTATGAACCTTGTCACATAAGATGGGGATGATGATAACGTAAATATATTTGAAGTATGAGGTTGATCCCTTAAGAAATTAAGAAGAAACAGTAAGAAATAGTATTTTTTGAAGAAAATTCTAAGTTCAAGGGGAGATAAATCTGAAAATATTGGTGCTAGAGTTATGAACCTTGTCACATAAGATGGGGATGATGATAAGGTACATATATTTGAAGTATGAGGTTGATCCCTTAAGAGATAAAGGAAGTAACAGTAAAAAATTGTATTTTTTAAGGAAAATTCTAAGTTCAAGGGGAGATAAATCTGAAAATACTGGTGCTAGAGTTATGAACCTTGTCACATAAGATGTGGTTGATGATAAGGAACATATATTTGAAGTTTGAAGTTGATACTTTAAGAAATGACAAAGTTATAGTGAAAAATATTTTACTGCACCAAAACTTTAATCTAAAATCTGGACGCGGACGCCGACGCCGGGGCGAGTAGGACAGCTCTCCATATACTTCGTATAGTCGAGCTAAAAATAAATGAACAAACCTGACTGAACTATGATATTCTGTAGCCACTGAATCATACGTAGAGCAAACTGCTGATGGGCAACCACTGCTGTATGCATCACCTGAACCTTCAGCGCCTTTGCGCCATGACGAGATGTGTATCTCTAAAATAACAATAACCTTTAATCAAAACAAAATAAAACATGCCTCACACAAATATATCTTGTGTATCCCCACGACCTTTGACCTTCTCGCCTCAAACGTCACAGCAAGTCTCACTTCCAATAAAAGAAAAAAAAAAATTCCATCTGCATTTCAAGATACTAGTCAAGAAATATTTTTATATCCAAAACCATAAATACATTGTATGTGCTAATAAAGATTAAAATCAATGTAGGGCACAAAAATAATCAACCATCATGAATAACTTGAATAAGTATATTACCAATCTTAACTTAAGCATGATACTGAATGAAAAAATATCCTATTTCAGCCACATAAATCACATTCTTCTTGAACTTCTATAAATTCTATACAACACGCCAAAGAAACCATACAAAAAAATCTATATATTTATGCATTTAAAAAATCAAAGCATTTTATTCTATCTTCCTTTTTAAAAAAAAATACAATCCTTAACAATAGATTGACTTTAATATCTAAGTACCTGAGCAATTACTTTTTTTAAAGATGCTATTAAGTATCTAGTATCAAACATTACTATTTTTTTTGAGCACTTAAGTTTGGTTGAAATCTTTGTACAATTCAAGCAGTCAAATGGCTTAATGTACACAAACATTATTCATTCAGGTGTGTGAGTGTTCTATACTTCAAATTACATGAAGGATTTGTTCAATTGTTGATTTATATAATGTTAGTTACAAAGGTTACTTATTCGATAGTTACTTAATAAATATTTGATTTATATAAGGCACATACTAACGCAAGTGTGGCGCTTTTTAGAAAAATCTTAGAATGTATAAAAAAAAAATTTTATTATTAGAAGTATATGTATAGTAGTTGTGAATAAAAGAGCAAAACAGACTATTCACTCAGAAAAGAATGCATTGTTGACAATAGAAACTATTTTGCACAGTAAAACATTCAAACTTTAAAAACTAATCATTGACCACAGTATTAAATATGACTTTGTAATGCACGTATTTAAAATACACCATTTCACTGCATAGAAAAGTTGAAATCAATTAAAAATGTAACACATTATAATAATATGTTTCACTTGGATACATTGAAATACATTTTGTAACATAATTACTTTCAAACTATAAACTGGTTTGTTCTTCAACATGTATTAACAATTAAATGTCTGAACAAATGGAGAATAGGAAAATGGTGTAAGCAAGAAGGCAGGAAAGTACTGGCCAAAATCTGTTTAAATATTTTTTAACAGTTGTGCAAGTTTTATCTAGCTTAGAATTCACAATTTCTAGTAACAATGTAGGAGAAAATGGATTTCAATACTAAAAGCAAGCAACCAACAGTATCATCAGGTCAAAATTGTACAGATGACCAAAATAAAAGTGTATACCCCATTATGATAAATTTTATGATACAGTTTTATTATATATTTGTTTTGAAGATTTCTGACAGGTTATATGGCTGTGTACAAAAGGAAGTTTGCAATATATAATCCTAACCTATTGGCTCTGATTATATAAGCTTACTAAAATACTAGGCCATATAATCTGTCTTAAAAAAATCTTTATAACCAATTCACTGTCCAAAAGTTAATAAAATCTTTCAGGTATTTACACATTTATAAAGCACCTTTTATCACTGTAAGATATCATAGCTCTCAATTCTTTTCTCAGTAAAACGAAGAAATATTTCTTTCTGCTAATAAATGTATATTCTTAAAGTATACAAAACTGACCTTTCAACATGTATTCAAGGATTTGCATATGGAGAACAGAAAGTGTTCTTGAATATTCAATATTGATCAAAAGAATCCACCTACAACAGTTATGTTTTCCTTTTGATGAAAATTAATTAAAAATTAACTTTCAAAAAATTATAAATAAAACTTCATTATTAGTGACCTAGTGTGATATATAGATTATATTTCACTGATTAGATACAATATTTCATTATCTAGCATTAGAGTTATCATACTCTTGCATCACTCAAGAATAATTAACAAGATTATAATAATAGCGGATGCATATCAAATATATACTACTATAATTCAATACTCAGTTTACCATATGATCTATTAAGAAACTATGCAAACAAAATCAATTTATTTTTTGTATAATGCATTCACAGACAATTACTTATCCGCAGTTCTGTCACTTTTACATAGTAGATATTCTATCACAACTTTAACATTAGAAAGCAGTGGTAATGGGTTAACTCTATCAAAATGAAAGAAATAAAAGAACATTTAAAAAGCAGTAACAGCCAAAAATTTACCCTAAGAGGTTCGGAGCTGTCTTTCTGAAAAGTATATCATAACAATATTTTCTTCATCCTTTTTTCTAGATTTAACAACAATAACTTTAACTAAATACAACTATTAAACTATCATTGTGAACTTGCAAGTTGAAATTATCAAATATTTCCCTCTCACACTGTTCACATAATAATTCTTTCAACATAAATTTCATTTATTCAATAAAAATATGCCACAAACATCAAGTGTAACAAAATGAATGACAAATGGACAAACTATGCTATTTAAGTAAAGGATTTAGGCATATATTCTGCTCTAGGGTAGTTAAAAGTCCTATGTGCACAACTATTATTTCATAAATTATTGTATATACTTTTATATATACAATTTATTTTTAGTTTGTGTAGAAAATTTTAAGCTTATAGGCACATTCTCCAATATTGTATTGCATACTTTGTAAAAAGATCCTTTCCATACAGCATTTCTGTAATGTTTCTTTTATGGATTTTTTTTAACATCTATCATTCGATCAAAATACCAATAAATCAGTTGAAAGAATTTGGCATTTTTATACATGTACAAGGTTAAATAAAAACAAACAATAAATGAGCTGCGTCATGACAAAACCAACGTAATGCGTTTGCGACCAGCATGGATCCAGACCAGCCTGCGCATTCGCGCAGTCTGATCAGGATCCATGCGGTTCGCTTACCAACCCTATTACAAGTAGTGAAACTGATAGTGAACAGCATAGATCCTGATCAGACTGCGCAGATGCACAGGCTGGGCTGGATCCATGCTGGTCGCAAACCCACTATGTTGGTTTTGTCGTGACGCGGTTCAAATAACAAATAATAGTTAAGTAGGATGCTGGAAAACCCAACAACACAGCTTGTAGAGAAAAGGAGATTTAATAAAAATCTTTTAAAATAACCATGAATGAGTTGTAAACTAAACAGCATTGTATGTGTGTTTTTTAATTGAGAAGACATTTAATAACAAAAGATGGAACTACTTTCTGGTTACATTTCCAACTTGACACACTATATTAATTCATGACTATAATCCATTATGCATGTATATACCTCGATGAGATTCCTAGCCTTTTCACAGTCCGAAAAAGAACCAGTAGTTACAGTACTCCTTCCCTGAAACAAGTAAAATATTAAAATTTTATTTAAGTGTGAGTTTTATGCATTTGAGGACTTTGGTTTTATGTCAACCCCCACCCCCACTAGGGGTGTAACAATACAGCAAAAACCGTATTGCAATATATTGCCATTTTGCTGAAGCGTATTGCAATATATTGCAATACGTATTGTCATGTATATGTTTTGATGTAAAGATGGAGTAACATTTATATATTATTATTATATGTATATATTTTAGTAGAAACTTAATAAAAATGTAAGGAATAAATAGAAAGTAGTGTCACACAATTTGATAAACAAAACTAGTCGCGTGTGACCTTTCACATATGGGCTGCTTATGTAAATTATGCGGCCGCTTATTGACTTTTAAGTGTCATAGTTGTCGGATACTTTTATCTTACGTTGGCGCCAACAAAATTTGCCAATTTAAGATTTTATGTGAAATTTGTACAAAATTAGAAGGCAATTAATTGAAAATGATGATTTTTATAAAATACCACTATTATTCACAATAGATTAGTCAACCTATTCAGCTTATTTTTGATGTTGTAAAGTTTGTTTGTACCTCCAGAATAGCTGAGAAAACCCTAAAAAAGATCTTAGTTCTGATCACCAACTGTTATATATTTTCTCATCAAGATTTAAACAAGACATTTAATCATTTTGCTTTAACAGTATTAACTGCAGTTATTTTACTCACAAAAGGTCAGCTAATTTTGTAAAGGGAGCTAAGTAATATCAAAATCTGAAATTATCTATTGATATACACTGTCTTGCTGAATGACACTACAGTTCATATTTTCAGCTTTAAAATTTAATTTCCTATGCTAATCTCAAATTGCTCGAAAAAAAATTATTAAGTAATCCATATCAGTTTTTTTCTTTTTTTTTTTTTTTTTTTTTTTTTTGCATTTCATATTTTTGTTTAATCAAGAACTAAATGTTCTTATACATTAATCTGAAGACTATTACTTCAACTATAGTAGTTAGTTCCACTGTTGTAACTTTTTCAAGTTATTTCTATAACAAGTCGAAATTTTGTTATACAAAAATATTTGCAATTACCTCTTTATCAACTGTGGTAGCGAAATCGACAGCTTCTTTATGAGTACAGCTCACTGCCCTCTGTAATGTGTTGATTACCTGTAATAGATCATATAATATCTGAATATAAATTCTTATATTCAATATGAAGCCCTTCACAATTGTTTTAGAAGTATTTCCAGAAGAAAAGGATGTTTTATTTAGCATGAATAATTAAATCAACTTTTATCATAAATCATTATCATAATTGAAACTGACAGCAAAATTGTTGCAACCCTACAATAACCTAAATTTCAACAGACATACACGTATATCACAAAAATAATTTAACAATAAGAGATATTGGTAGGACAGCGTGCTCGACTATTTCAGTGCACTATTTCAGTGCTTGATAGTATAACAAGAGCCAGGATAGTGTAATGTACAATTTCCTAAGTTCAAAAGGGCCATAACTCTGTCAAAATCCATGTCAGAGTTATGAACCTTTGAGAGTGACCTCATATTATGATCTCAAATAAGTGTGTACAGTTTTAACCAATTACCTTCACTAGTTTTAGAGATACCAACATGCATGCCAAGAAAGTGTGACAATGGCTTTAACGCCAGGGTGAGTACAATAGCTGTCCCTATTCTTCAAATAGTGGAGCTAACAACAAGCCTTTGAATAATAACATACCTTAATCGGTCAAATATGACATTAACATTTTATGAGAAATGATGCAAGTCAATTTACAGTCAAATTTTAAGCCCCCAGATATAAGGTTCACTTCCATCAAAGTCTGTAACCTAAACAGATTCCTTCCTCGAAAACAAAGATTGGAATTTTTTTTTTTTCTCTTGAGAAAATCAAGTCTAAGTCAGTTTACATTTATCTTCTATGTTCATATTAATTTAAATACCTGTTCATAAGTGTGGACTTCATCATTGAACAGCATGCATACATAGTTATCAGTAAGTTCTCCATCTGGCTGAAGGTTATCTGGGAGACGGTCACTATGATCCCATGTCAACATCTCCACTGTGTAACGTAGGGTGGCCAAAAATAGCACAGATGCTCTATCTATTAAATCATCTGGTATCAGCTCCATAGGGTTCTGGTAATGAACGAATATAATTATATTTCCCCATTATATTTCATTTTGAATATTCTTATAGTTTACACCAAGCTGACATCACTTTGCACATACATTGTATCAAATTTCTTCATCTTAGTGCAGTAATGGGTTAACTTACATTGAAATTTATAAATATTAACATGTTACTACACTATGGCGACAATTTGTTACATAAAATAAAGATGAACCAAGGATTTTCTATTTTTATTTTACCGGGTAGCTCCTGTAATCCCATAAAAGGGCCCAGCTTTATATCAAATACCAGGATTTGTGATGATTCAAAGATAGGTTCATAAGAAAGATAGTTATATCAAATAATTTCTAGTTCTAGTCACCCCATATTATTCCATGTAATATAAGTCATCGAGTCATTACGTTGTTAAGTTCATATTAATGATTAACAAAAGTTTTGTCACCAGTCCTGCTTACAAGCTTAGCTTATTGATAGCTTATTAAAATGTTAGGATTAAATTTTACCAGTCGACTTCCAAACCTTAAGCAGAAATATACATGTACGGTTTTAGAAAGTCAGTGTTGTTAACCACTATGCTTAAGGAGCCTGTTACGGTATATAAACAAAGTAAACCTGTATACCTTACTCTCTTCCATTTCATCTGACTGAGGTTGATGTTTACCACAGAACACGCCCACTTTCCAGGCCTCCGCATCACCACAGTCACAGTACCCGCCCCCTCCTGATGTGCTCATCTGAAATTAAAAGGTAAAACAATCATGTTCACTCACTAATTATTTTAAGAAATTTTCTTGCATATTCAACTGGGTTTTCCAGTGTTTGCACTTGTGCTGATCGAGCTGGAAAATGTCATCTTATTTGGGAGACCTGCCTTGAATGATATCAGCCAATATGAATGGAATAGTAAATTTCATACACATCTTTATGTAAAAGATAGCTTAAATAATATTTCTCTTGGTACTACGATTTGTATACAGTAGAAGCAATTGGTAAACTGTAACTTGGTAGACCCTTATTATCACCTGAAACAGTTACTCTCTAGCCAAATATTGCTGCCTATACTACATGTAGCTGCCAGTGTAAAATTCTTACAATATAAAGGCTGTATTGATCATTTAGTTCAAAAGGTTTTTCCTTCTCACAATACATCAAAGTTCAAAAATGCTTAATTCAAAAGCCTGAACCTGTTAATGTAACTGACATGAGAGGAATTACCATAAATAATGTCACACTATCCAACAGTTGTCATTAGGATAACATGCTTGACTATTTTCAGAGCTAGGTAGTAAAACAAAAGCCTTGATTGTTGGAATATACAGAAAGGAAGAATTAATTCAAAATAAAGGACATGGTAATGAGCCTTAGAAAGGGATCAAAAATTTCTGTAAGTTCACAATTTGACATATTGAATTCACAAAATGGCCATATATCCGTCAAAAGCCAAAACAGACTTACGGGCCTTGTATAGTAATCTTCTATTTTGATCCCAAAGTCAGGTGATAAGATTCAAGTGACTACCTTCAGTAGTTTTAAAGATTGATGTTGCATGCAAAACATTAAGAAAGTTCTTAAAAGGGCCATAATCTATGCTGTCAAAATTCATGCTCAAGTTATAGACCTTGGGCAGTGACCTTATATTATGATCTCCTAGACATGTGTGAAGTTACAATATAGGAAAACATTATTTTTGTAAATATTTAAATCTTGTTTGTTGATTTTATGGCACACTGACACAATGTAGGTCTTATAGCGCCAAAACAGGAATTATGATTTTGGATATCCTCAGGTGTTAAAATCTTTAAGCAATACAACCTCACCTGCTGGTGCTACACATCATAGACTCCAGTTATTCAAACCCATTTAGTCACAATCATGCAGGGATAAGTGATGGCTGCTATTCCAATGCCTCAACCCTTAAAGGCAACCAGTCAGCCACAAAGTGGTGGGGGGATATTTAAACAAACTTTAAAAGAAGTTAAATCTTTAAAATATTGTGTTATTTCACTATCAGTAAAGCAAATTTACCTTATGATACAGGAGTGCCTTTAAGTTTTTCTATAAAGTGTATCATCCTGTAAACCAGGAAACAGGATGATCACAAAAAAATACAATAACGCAATGTCCTTAACACACTTGAATTTCTTTTCCCTTTATAGACATCATATCATAACCAATAATTACATTGTAAACTTTAATTAAGTTATCTTACCCTGTATCTATGCTGTTTATGTACAGATGTTTGAAAACACTCCATACATAATACACAGGTTGGATCTGTGGCACACTCTCTACAATAAATAAACATAGCAACATCTTTTAAAGAAGAACAAAACTCAAGTTTAATATTACTAAATATATGGGTTTTTTTCTACTTGATATGTCCTGGTTTAAGTTTCAAATATATCAATTCATATATTGTCAACCCAAACCAAAGTACATGTACATATATATTATCAGTAAATCAGAAATATGAAGAGTTTGGCTGGTATAATAAGGCCTCCTTCCACTAGAAGGCCAAATAGTGTTCAAGTCAACAATTTTCACCCCATATAACTAGTTGACTTAACACTATATAATTATCAATTTTCAGTGATATTCTAGCAGTTAAATAAAGTTAATGATAAAATAGTTAATTTGTAATTGTATAAAAGGAAGTGGTTAGTTTAATAACATTTTTGTATATGTGTACATGATATATAATATTAAAGCACTTTTTACATCACTGGCTTGAGCATAAAATACAATGTACATACAAAAGGATTTGAGAAACAACATTATCTAGGGTCTCTGCCTATAGTAAGTGATCAGAACTTAGATGTATTTACTCTAATGAAATTAAAGAAAAATCAAAATCATAGGGCTAAATCAGCTGTAAATTTCTACTAGTTTATCAAGGGATTTAATTGTATTACAAAAGAGACATCTATAATGATTATAATTCAACAGACACTAACAGATATATAACTTAATTAAACATTAAGTGGTCACTCAAAATCTAGTGGTCACTCAAAATCTAGTGCTTTCATCATCACTAAACTTTTTCACATTATTTTACTTATAGATTGTGTAATCTTCACTTCTAATTTAAACATTGTAAGATGTAATTTGTTAAAATTCAATATCCTTTTCGTTCATACTATAAATGTATTTAACAAAGAGACAATGGACTATTTTAACAACTCAACCGACCTGTCACCAGTCCTCAAAAATAGGTAAAAAAAAAATAAATTGACATTTCAAACCTGCATGAGTATGTGGGCTCTCCATTTTTAAAAACATGACCACAAAGCTGAGATGGCTGATCTTTCTCCTTCAACTGTTGAAACACAGCCTCAGGTTCTCCGTTACATAGAAAGTGTTCAAGAGGGCTCAAAAGGTATTTAATGGTCAATCTTTCTGACCTTGTTTGATCGTCAGATGCCTGGAATGCCACTAACACATATTCTCTCCAGTGCTGCTTCAGTGTAGATAGAAAATCACCTGTCTGGTAACTTGAATGCCATTGCTGCAAAAATATCAAATACAGGTGTTTCCTTCTTCAAAGACATAATAGTTAGTAAAAGTGTATTTATTGTAAGTATTACAGTCTTTTTTTATACATAATGCCAAATTTCAAAGCCAGTATTCATAAAAATGATACTAAATCCTTAACCAAATTACAGTACTATCAGTTGGGTGCTTGAAAATAAGTGTGGCAATTGTAATGCCATTATGCAATATCAATAAATGTAAAAACATTTCATCATTCCAGGTAAAATAGTTGTTCTCAAACTATCATTAAATACTGCTTAAGTGCTTTCAAAGTAATTGGAACAAAACCTGCAAATATGGCACCAGATATTAGTCGTAGATTGTTGACTGAATACATGTACATAAAATGTTTTGATAATTGTTTGAAACTTTTATCAGACAAAAGCAGGCAAACAATCCTGGTCAACTGGGGTTAGTTGCCACTTGCCAATAAGTATGAGTAGTAATTACTTACAAAAATAAATTGGTCGCTTGACCATTTTAATTTTGTAAATAATTACTATTGAATGCTAACCAATTTTGTGTTAGAAATTATTTTTTCATCTTTCCCTAAGCGTAAGAAACTATTTTTTTATCTTTCCCTGCCAAAACCTCCTTGCAATTTAGTCATCAACAGACAACAGGTAGAAAAAACAATCAATTCCATATTTGGAAAGAATCTCTCACTGTGTAAAAATATCATGTTGTCAGGCTTTTAAATATTTTTGCCACGCCTTAAAAAAACATTATTGTGTTTTTGGCAATTGGCTCCACCTAGTATAACCCTGCTGACCTAAACAAATTTATTGACTATCATTTTTTGTAAAGTCCTGTTGGTACACATGAGAAAAAAAAATTGATAGATGACTTCTTTTATTAGGCAAAATAGCTCTAGAAGTATAGTCACTAACAGAAATAAATATTAAGAATTATAATCCCAGTGTTTTCAAATGAGTATTATCGGTACACAGTCTTAATCTATATTCATGCATATTGTAAACGGTTGAATTCGATTGGTCAATCATTGGCCAATCTTGTTGAACAATGTTCAAAATACATTGATTTGCTTATTATGGGATAAAATTAATTTTAAACATTGAATTAATTAAATATTTAAAAAAAAAATAATTTAACAGCAGCATTTATTTGTAGTCATTTACTAAAATGAACACATGTACAAGTATCATTCTATACTATAAATATTCACCAGAGATCAGGTTCAAGAGTTTGAGCAATCAGTGTTTAAGCGATCCGAGGTAGAACAATATATAGAATATAGGAGTTTTGCCGGGACTGGCGATGGGTTCGAGCCAAGGGAGGTATTCAAGCAATCCAATTCAAGCGAACAAAGTTAACCTGTATTTGGGTATTTCTCCAAAGAAGCCATCCAATCAGCTCAATAGTTAGAGCATTGCACTGTGAATCGGGCAACCCGGGTTCGATTCCTGGATGTTGCAGCTCACTTTCGTTGTGATACGGTCAATTGCTCTGTACATTATATGCTCAGTACAGAAGTTTCAGTTCCTTCAAATCCTTGCGAAAGTGAAAGTAACGAGTACTGGTAAACTGCTTGACAGGCTGCCCGGGAAGGATGCAGTGGTTGAAATGTGCTCTGGTGAATTCAATGTGGCCTACTTTCGTGATCTGGAGTGAAAACTACCAACACCACCACAACTGACTGTCTCCAAAGAAAAATTCTTTAAAATCATGCAGTTTTCGCCGACAATTGAATTTACAGAAAGTTTTTCTTCTTCCTCTTTTGCAAATATACCATATAATTTCCCCCCAAAATTAAGGACAGGGTTGCTTCTCCAACCTAAGAAAAATAAAACCTGGGTAAAACACTGAACACGATATGCATGATCATGATGAACATTCTTCCAAACTTGAAATATTCATCGTACGCATTTACATAATAGATCTTGAATGCATTATAAATTCATTTAAGATTTTTCAAATAAGTTCGTTATAAACCTGTACAAGAGCCTTATGATTAAACTCAGGCGCTTGTAATGAACTTCTAAGAGCCATATTATCCAGATGGAAAGAAATTACGCTCTGTTGCCATTTTCTTGGAAATCGCAATAGTTGAATTCGAATTTTTATTTAATGCTTTTCATTTAGTACAAATATATTTTAATTATTTAAAATAATTTCAATTTAAAATTCATCATAAATTTGACAAGGGAAAGCCGTTTTTATTTCATAAAACAAGTTTACTCATAATTCGAAACTAAATACAAATAAACCTTGCTCTATCTGTACGGTCAACGGGAGTTTTGGTCCCGAAAACAGCATGCTTCCACTTTGCTACAAATTTTAGCATAGTTAATTAAATAGATATAAATTCACGACTTAAAAAATGAAAATTTTTAGATATCAATGAATTATGCAAAAAGTAATTAAGTCAATATCTCAGCAATGCTTAAAATGAAAAATTTATCCATCTTTACTGATAAAATTTACTGTTACTGTAACATGGATTTGGAAAAAATGACCCTTTTGTGAACTTTGAAGTTTTTATATTATCAAGGCTCTTTTACAATCAAGCACTGAGAATAGTCGAGCATGTTGTCCTACCGGCAGCTCTTATTTAAAATTACATTTAGATGATACATTGTAATGTGGTAATAAACCTGACATCATTTTATTCATTGCACGAATGACATAGGAGTGATCGAAGTTTCTTTATTAACTTACCATATAATAATGACTAAATGTTAATTTAGCGATTGTCATCAGTTTTAAACTTTGTTCATGACTTAGAAATAAAGGGAATCCTAATAGAATATAATAGCAAATATTTCTTTTGAAGTAGCATGAATGTTGATAATTATACTTTTTAAGAGTATGATTTTTCTCTCTTTTTGTGATCAGCTGATTGAGATTTTAATCTTTGATTATAAAGCCACAAGTAATTGATTCTGCTCTCTTTTGTGATGAGCCAATAAAAGCCTGGTAAACGATCGATAGAGCTACCTCTTTTGGAGGTATACGGTTAATCGCTCTATGGCTATTTCTGAGCTAGTGCATGTCGCTAAAATCAGCTGGTATCAAGTGTTTTCGTTTTTTAAACATTTTGTAAACTACACCAAATATCGAAATTCGGAGAATGCTATGCCATGTACATTTAATGACAATTGTTTATTAGTTTCAATATTTTGAATGGTGAAATTGTCTTTATTGAATAAAACATATAAAAAAATAATATTGAAAAAAAATAAGATGCTAAGAAATATTTTCAGTAATTCAGATTTTATGTTAATTCAGTATTAATTCCATAGAGATAAGAAATAAATAAGTCTATTAATTATATAATATAATTATATGAATTATATTTGCCCCTTCAATCAGTTACTTTAGTAAAATAAATGCATTTGTGAATTAGCGAGCATTCCCCAAAAACATGATAAACAAGATCAACAAGGAAAGGCGGCGTTCAATGAACGTCAATGTTAATAATAAGGTTTAACAAGATACAAGATACAAGAAACTTTATTTTAAGTCGGTTTACATATTACAATAAACATTAGCTAATAAGCTATTTACCGACAATAACAAAGGCATAAAACATATTTACTAACATATAACAGTTCTGAAAAAAAAACATATAAAACTATTAGCAGCTTTAAGCATGAAATAAAAGTATCAAGGTTAAGAAGAACTTTACAATAAGATGGTAAATTAAGACATAGTTTGATGACATGCACAGTACATATTGTATTAAAGGTAATAACAGTTCCTAAAAGTAATAAATGACTGTAGTCTAGAAATTAAAATATGATACGTATAGCAATGTGAAATAAATAAAGATAATAATAAAATATAAAAATTAATAAAATAGTAATAGTCTTTAAGTTAACATCTACAATTTATAAATACGTAATTGAAGATTTCCTAAAAAATAAATAAATTAAATAAATAGATAAATAAAACTTACTTATAAAAGTGCATAAAAATTTATGATAGAACTGATACAGCATAAAAAGAAACAAGATAAAGCACATACAGGGTAACAAACAAAGTTAACTAAAATTAAGTTGCATGCACAGCCTAATGGAATGGGGAATAAGGAGTTTTAATATGAACAAAGCATACAAATCATACAACAAAGACTCAACTAGCATAAATATAGGGTTTAAGGAAAATTAACACACAGCATATAATCAAAGCATCATAGCAAACTAAAAAGGGATGCACAAAAGCAAAGCAAACAAACAAAACATGTAGTCTAAGCATTTTACATAAATTAAAACTAAGCAAAATAACAAACACATAGCAAATTTACAAACACATAGCACATTTACAACTTGGGCCACTCCAGACCTGGATCAGTCTCCCAAACTCTTTGTAGTTTTCAACCTTGCGGATGTCATTAGGGAGACTGTTCCATATCTGGGCGCCTTCAAACCTAAAAGAATTCTTACCGTATGTTACTGTTTTGACCCTTGGAATATTTACACTTTTTTGATACCTTAAAGAATAATTGGAATTTTTAAATTGAATTAAATCATTTATATATGGTGGTGATTTTCCATACAGGCATTTAAACACTTCTTTGGCTATAGTTTTAATTCTTGATAAATGTAAAGTAGGCATATTTACTTTTTTTAATAATGTGTCATATGAAGAATTAAAATCATTAAATACTATTCTTAGAGCTCTATGCTGGAGTTTTTCAAGTTTTTCTGTGTTTGTTTTAGAGCAAAAATGCCAGACAAGGGGACAGTAGTTAAAATTAGATTTGATAAAAGATTTGTAAATAAGAAGAAGACATTCTGAATTTAAAAATTTCCTAATTCTTAAGAGCACATTTAATTGATTGGCAGCTTTTTTACACATTCTGGTGACCTGTATATCAAAGTTAAGTAAAAAGTCTATGTCTACCCCTAGCATTTAACACAATCTTCACATTTTATTGTAACATTATCAATTTGAAATTCTTTTAAGTGTTCATTTGTAATTTTCCCAACAGCTATGGCTTGAAACTTGTCAGGGTTAGCTTGCATTTTATTAATGTTAAACCAGTTAATAAGTATTTTACTTTCATTTTCTAATGTGTTTTTCAATATGTCTATTTTAGAGTTGGAGAAGGCTAGAGTATTGTCATCTGCATAATTGTATAGGATGGATTTATCAATAAAGTAAAAAAATATCATTCATGAAGATGTTGAAGATCAAAGGTCCAAGAATAGAGCCTTGTGGCACCCCCTTAATTGTTTCAAGCCAAGTGCTATGATATTCTCCTATTTTAACTGTTTGTTTCCTGTTTGATAGATAGTTTGAAACTAGAGAACATGCATTTTCAGACAACCCATATGCCTCTAGCTTTTGGACTGTTAGATCATGCGGTAGACAGTCAAAAGCCTTGGACAGGTCCATTAGGATTGCTGCCACATGCTCATTTCTGTCTAACGCCGTCTTCCAGTCCTCAACCAGACGCAAAAGAGTTGTCTGACATCCGTAGCCTGGTCTGAAAGCGGCTACATAATTATGAAATATATTTTTTGTGTTAATTCGGTTTATAATATTTTAAAATTATATATACTCAATCTTTGTAGAAAAAATATATATGTAAATAAATGAACAAACATATATTCCAAAGACCGTAAAATGATAGAGATCGTCTATTATTAATTCATTATACAAATCGACGGGCTCGTGATGATCCTCAACATCAAATTGGGAATATATGTTGAAGACATTTTACTGACAAAAGTTTTGAGCTATGTAATACCATAGTTTGAGAAGTTCCCTTTTTAATATTTAGGATTTAAGTATGTGTGTAAATAAATATATGATATTAAAATCATATATAGTCTGTCAATTGTCTTTGAACAAAAAGTGTTGCACAAAAATGATGTCGATATGCATGATTATGAATAATATTCAAAAACGCCCATATGGTATTTCATTGGCTCTTTCATTTCATCATTCAAGTGGGGTATTTATGACTCCGCCCACTAACTGTGAGACTGTTAGCGAATTTAATTGGATTATATAATATATCCATACGTTCTGTGTCATTAATTTATGGCCTATACTATGTTGGTGCGTCGTAAAACCAAACAAACATATCATTCATTATATTTCTAGGTTAAATTTATTTTGTCAATTATATAAAATAACAGGACAGCTTTTATTATACATTGTTATTAAGCATAACAGATCTTTGTCGCCACTAAATCAAATAATTTTACAGAGGTATGATATTGTCAGTGAAATGCATTTGAATCTTCTTTTTTTTACATTTGTTGCATACATGCTAACCATGGCAAAGTTCTTTTTTTTTGCGTTATAAAATTAATGTGATCAAATGATCAACAGCGCTATCTTGATTAATGATTTTAAAGATAAAATATCTATACATCCATTTGCATCATAATTTAATATCAAAGACACTTTAAATTTATCCTGTTTGTTGCTTTTTTGTTTGTTTATTATTTTGATTTTTTGTTCATTTTTTAATTTTGTAATTACTTTCTTTTTAAATATTTAATAAAATAAAACACTTTCGAATATGTATCGAATAAAAGTAATTCAGTTATTCAAAACACTAAGTCTTGCAATAAAGAAATATAGTTATTAAATCCCTTTTTGTGTTGAAAAAACTAAGAACAGTTTCTGATGCATAACAAGCCGAGTATTAATATAACAATAACATATAAATGTATCGTCGCAAATGAAAAATGATAATTGACCGATTATAAATTATTTCTAAAAATTCTTTCAATACATCGCGAGACCGTCGATTTGTGTAATAACCTACTAATCGACGACGGATCGCCTGAGACCATCGATTTTGTGGACATCGGATAAGAGGCCTCAGACACGAATAACAGCCACGCAATAATTGGCAGTGTTCGTTTGGAACTTTGTCCGACATACATCCAGAGATAAACGTTGCCCGTTTTGATAGCCATGAAAAACATGGGTCAAGGTCGCATGACCTCATCTGCATATCATTTCCGGTGATTTCATGAATGAAAATGCCAAAGGTTTATTTATAAGTAATTTCAGCGTTTGTTGGTCGAACAGATTACCACAGAGCTGGGCTATGGCTTCAGGTTTTATCATTGGTTAAATCTTTGTTAAAGAAAAAAAGTAATAGTTAAACTTATTGTCTGAATAATGTCAAAACGTTAGGTCAGAAAGAGAATCTGGAAAACCAAAAATATGACCGTGGGAAATTTTGTTAAAAATTAAGGATGCTGTTGTCACTCATCACGTAGGCTTGTTTTAAATATTAGAACTTCTTTATTACTAATGTTTATTTAAAGCCTTTTCTTGTAGTTGTAATAAGGAATATATCGTGTCAAGGAATTGACAAGAATCCAGGTGATGTGATGCTGACATGACATAATTTATGATTAAACAAATTCATTTTCTCAACTTACGGGTGGCATGGCATGTACATCTAAAACTGAAAAATTAATTATTCTATACTGTACATAAAAAGTATAATTGACATGTTAATTTATTCCACTTAAACAGAGAATTTTGATTTTCACCAAAAAAAAGGAACTTAAACCATGAAAAATAACTTGTTAATAATTGTTAATCAACTTAAATCTTAATCAAGTTAATGTTGTCTGTCAGCCATATTGATAGATATTAAGGAAGTTGCTAGCTACATGGGACCGTCCTGCTAGCCAAAAGTTCTACTAGCCATATGAGAATCACAAATGACTTACATGTAAGTCTTAGTCTATACAAGTGGAAGTGGATAGCCTTTAGGCATTTTTTTAGTAAATCCCTAGCATTTAACAAAAATAAAATAAGAAAAAAACAAACATCAGTTACTAGAAATGGCTATGGAAATATGTTTCTGTAATAATATGAATAAGGCAAAGCCTCAAAGAGAGCTCTTTGAAAGACACAATAGTTCTAATACAACCATATTTAGCAGCTGTACACTTTTAACTACACCTTTAGGCTTTACCATACAGTTATGATTACATTATGCCTAGAACTGTTCAGTGCACATTTGGTTGAAAAATTCACTCAACACTACCAAAAACTATTTTTGCTTTCAAAATGTGGCCATTTCATGTTTAAAATGATATATCTAAATTGGATCCACCCGTCAGATAACATAAATTCACTTAATTTCCAAATTTGGATTTAATTATATATAATTACATTTCGAGAGAAATTATTCCATCTCGGGAAAAGGATGTACTATAGCAAACAGTAATGTATTGGAAGTTGATATTCCTGTGGAGCCTCTTTCTATTTTCTCTTTATTTTATGGATAAGATGTGTATAAAGGTTTTCTTTTGACTTTGACTGCAATTTATCATAAAAATATTAAAATGTGCTAAATACTTGAATCAGTCAAAATTTTACGTACTTTATAATATATTTGTTAAACGATCATGAATGCGCCAAGAGTCCTATTTCAAAAAAACGTAAGTTCGCCAAACTTCATATTTGGTTTAATGGTAATTGGCAAGGAATTCCGAATGTCAATTTGAATGGGAACCATAATAAGAAAGGAAACCAGAAAAACTGTTTACCGGCATGCTGTGGTATACAGTAGTATTGCTGGTACTGATTCCTGGCGTGCTTCAATAAAATAGGACAGGGAACCAAAATTGCCTCTGATGAAGAGCAGGCAAACTTTTTACCTATAATTAAATTTTACTGTACTTCCGGTTTTCAAAAGTTTTTAAAACCATCACTTCTAGAGATGCTCACGTTACTGTAATGCTTGCTAAATGCAAGCAGGCCCTATGGGTCTGTTCTCCAAGCTCACTTTAAATTTCTGATCTGGCTTATACATAAAATTTAATAAAATCTTTGTTGAGTTCATAATTGCCAAAAAACTTACAATTTACATGTGGCTAGAACTTTTGGCAAACAGTAAGGGCATGTAAAGGAGACAAAGTTACAGAACAAAAAAATCTAAAGTTATTTTATATAAATGAGCCCTTGCCCAAACAGACAGCTCTGGAATGGTGATTAAAGTGCTAAAAGCAAATGACTTGCATTAAATTTTATTAATAATTTAATCTTTTATTTGCAAATTGCAGGAGGAGAAGATGCCATCTCGTCCGCATCAAAATTGCTTGGAACTAAAAGAAATAGCAAAGTAGAAAAAGAAAGGCCAAGATTCCTAGCCCGGCACAGAATGCACAGGTCATCTGTTCGGCCGTTTTTCTGCTGTGGAAGTCAAATTTCATTAAATAGTATAACAGGTAAGTTAATTTCTGTGAAAGTTTAAGATATGATTTCTTCGTATGTGTGATGTAGTTTTCTCTGTTGATGCAAGATCTTGATAACTGTTTTAGATTAACTCTCTGAATGTACTAATCTGTAATAATGATTAACCATTAGCTTTCATTATTATAACATCATGTGAGCAAGCAAGTCAGTACAGTTGTTCTAGACCTTATACTTCTGTTGCTTTTTTTAAGTTTTTGATTTATAATTTAACTCTTGAATTAACAATGGAATGTTCCTAATTCAAAGCAGGGCAAGTGTATTATATGACTAGTTGTGCATGTATAAAATGTATGTTTACACAAATTAACAACAATAGTGTTATGATAGATTGTTTATTTAGTTATTTATCAATGAAAAATGTACCCTTTTCCATTCCAGTCTTGCTTGGTTTATATTGCTCAGCTGCATTTCTTTATCACACATCATTTGATATTTTCTTACAGTATTACATACATATTGTTAGACAAAACTATTAGGGACTGTGGATTCTTTTAATGTAAGGAAGCTACATGTTATTGTAGCTAGCTTATAGAAAGTTGATGGTTTTATGACCTTAACAATGATGGTATGACTTAAAACCCCAACACACACACAATTAAGACAAAAATTCCATATTAACAGTCAAGTTTAGTGTTGTTGCCATCTGTATTATCAAAATAAAGAGTAATAAATGTAAAACTATTAAAATGGTGTTTATGATTGGTAAATAATGTTATATATATTATTACAGAAATGAAGGACATACCAGCAGGCCCACATGAGAAATCTCTTGATGATGATTATGAAGATGTGACGGACTCGGACGATCTTGTCGAAGATACCGAGGTAGTTGGAGCTGCGGGTAGCGACAGCTGCAGTATCAAGTCTGAAAAGTCCTCACACAGGTCATCCCGCATTCCAAATAGCAAGAGAAAGAAGGCATCTACACTACATGATAAGCCGAGCACACGAAAAAAATTCTGGTCTGTAAAGCTGCGTGGGAAACTTCATACAACAAAACAGTCGCACTGTGTTTCGGAGTCTGAATTGAATGTGCCATTAAAATCAGGTGCGGAGTGTGTATGTACATCATACAGACATTCTATTTCTGGAGCAGAAGGTGGGACAGGTATATTACAAAGTGATATAAGTCTGCCTGTTTCGGCAATGGCTCATTTGCAGCTTGCTGCTTCAAATAATGAGTTGAATAGAGGATTACAAGGGGAGATCACTGGCAGAGCTGGTCGCCATGTGAATAGAATAGATGTCCCTCTTCCGATTATAAACCTGAATGCATTGTATCCAATAAATGACATTGATGAACAGTTAATTGCCCAAAGACGGTTTGAAATGGAACATGGAATTGAGGTCAAGGATGGTACTGATGGTAATGTTTGGGTACATAAATCGGAACAAGATGATAATGAAAAGTTAAAAGTTGGGCAGGAAGCTGCGGGCCAGTATCCTTCATATGGTGCTATGGGATTTTTTTCAGCAGAAGCAGAAAGTCTAGTCAGCTCTACTCTCAAACCTACTAATATAGACACAAGGAGCCTGGCATGCTCAACACTTAGTCTCAATGCCAACCCCTGGTTGCCGAACATTTCACGCCCTCTTGGTGGTATTCATACCCAGGTGGATTATAAACATCACCTTGTACCAGACCTTCAAAGGATTATTAAATCAAGCTTTTATTGGGGTGTCATGGATCGTTACCAGGCTGAGAAATTAATCGAGAACAAACCAGAAGGGACATTCCTGTTACGGGACAGTGCACAAGACGAATTTCTGTTCTCAGTCAGTTTTCGAAGATATGGTAGATCCCTTCATGCAAGGATTGAGCAGTGGAATCACAAGTTCAGCTTCGACTCGCGAGATCCAGGTGTGTTTGCCGCAGGATCTGTGTGTGGTTTAATAGAACACTACAAAGATCCAAGTAGTTGTATGTTCTTTGAGCCGATGCTCACTCTCCCACTTCATCGAAATTTTCCATTCTCTCTACAGCACATTACACGTGCAACAATATGTAGCAGTTTAACTTATGATGGCATTAACCAGCTTACACTGCCATCAAGCTTAAAGGAATATCTACGATTTTATCACTATAAACAAAAGGTTCGTGTACGCAGATTTGACAATGTAGCTTAGAAGTTAGAAACCGGGCATAAAGAGACTTTATTGTGCAATCTTTACAGTTAAGATATTGGCCATCAAAAAGCATTAAGGCCTTGAAATTTCATCATTCATTTAAAGAGATAGTGACTTAAAGTATTGGTTGCTTTTAACGGAGAAATTTCATCTGTAATTACATATTCAGATTTACATTAATTAGATTAATGCTTAATGTATTTGTTGCCAATGTAAAATAAAGGCATATTTTTCCTTTGCCATGTAAGTACATGTATAGCCCATTTATTTGTTTTTTCATATATATTGGAAATTCCTTGTAAATTTTGCAGTTCATTTTTCATAGCTAATTAGTAGCATTACTTTTAGAAAGGGTCTCCCACTAAGGTTGCTGGGGATGGGACATATAGATTTGCCCTTGTCCATCAGTGATGCTGTTCTCCTGTTAACACTGTAGACTTAACAGTGGAATGTGAAGGCTTCGATGACTTACTGTTTGTCTTGCCTTTGTGAATTATGATATGATATAATTTATTTATCAGGTGTCTTCTACATTCTATTTTCAATTTATGGAATTGAAAAAAAAAATCAACATAGCATAAAGGTCAAAGTTATTATATAGCATAAGTGTCAATGTTGTTATATAGCATCAGGGTCAATGTGGTTATATAGCATAAGGGTCAATATTGTTATATAGCATAAGGGTCAATTATGTTATATAGCATAAGGGTCAATATTGTTATATAGCATAAGGTTCAATGTTGTTATATAGCATAAGGGTCAATGTTGTTATATAGCATAAGGGTCAATGTTGTTATATAGCATAAGGGTCAATGTTGTTATATAGCATAAGGATCAATATTGTTATATAGCATAAGGGTCAATTATGTTATATAGCATAAGGATCAATGTTGTTATATAGCATAAGGGTCAATTATGTTATATAGCATAAGGGTCAATATTGTTATATAGCATAAGGTTCAATGTTGTTATATAGCATAAGGGTCAATGTTGTTATATAGCATAAGGGTCAATGTTGTTATATAGCATAAGGGTCAATTATGTTATATAGCATAAGGGTCAATATTGTTATATAGCATAAGGTTCAATGTTGTTATATAGCATAAGGGTCAATGTTGTTATATAGCATAAGGGTCAATGTTGTTATATAGCATAAGGGTCAATGTTGTTATATAGCATAAGGATCAATATTGTTATATAGCATAAGGGTCAATTATGTTATGTTTTGTCCTTTTGGGGTTAAATTCAAAAAAGTTGTGAATAAATTACCTTTTTAGCATAAGACAAAAATAATTTCCATGACATGTTTTGTTGTAATTTGCATTGGGTGAGTTTTAAAAATGTTTATGTTTAAGACTACTGTAGCTTTCATTATTAGCTTGTCTGTTTTGAGGAAATAGCCGAGCTATTATGATTGCTGCAGTGTCATCTTTGTTGACGTTGTCATCCTGCAAAAACTTTCATGTTGCCCATAATTCAAATTTTTTAAGTTATGTACATGAAGCTTAGAAAAGTGCAGTTATTAGACATGGGGCATAATTCTTAAAGCAATATTTCTGGAGTTATGCCCCTTTTTAGCAAAGTTTTTAACAGATGAGTGTTACCACTGCACGCAGTGGTCTTGATTAAGTTTAGAATCATAGTGATAAATTACTTTGTTAAAATGGCAGAAAGTAAAGTTGACCATCTCACAAAGCATAACAATTTCTGACATTATTTTTTATTTTTCTGTTACATCATGAACACATATAAAATTGCTTGCTTTGGTTGTAGAGTTATATTGTTTAATTAAGATTTCATTGTGAACAGCAATTTCGGTGCTATTATAATTTCAGTTTTTATTACGTTTCTATTTTATGTTTTTATAATTTTAAGTTTGAGCTTCTATTATCACTAGTATTTGAGCTTTAGGCTTGTCAAAGTTTATCACAAATAAGCATATGTTGTTATGTACAAGTACGTGTTTGTCTGGGTAATTGCCTAGCCATATTTCAGGGATTCCCAGTAAGCACAATTTTGGCCTAAATGACTCATTATTGTTTCATGTACCAAAATTATAAGTCAAAAATTTTTTTGGCTAGTAATTAAAGTGGATAGGTCTACAATGGGTATATTTATGTTAAGTTTTTCAAACATTGATAAAAACAATACCAATGTATCATTTGGATATTCTTATTTACAATACTGCTTGAAAAAGAAATGTTGATAAAGTTATAAATGATTTAGAGTGACCATTTATCTGACGAATAATAATATTTTGTTCTAGAGCATTTATTACCTCCTTTATAATGTATGTGATGTCAGATTATGTATCTTACACTAGCCAATAACTTTCATGTATAATTCATTAGTGGTTTGTTGTAAGGTTTAATACTAAATACTATTAGTGTAATTAGTCATTGTATTACAGGCCTTCCAATATAGACCAATTCACTTTAAATTATGTTGTTTATGAAAATCTACGAATATGAATTCACATTGCACATATAGCTGTTGATAATTTCAAAAAAGTAGATATGCCACACAATTACATCTTAGATGAAATAATTAGAGAAAAAAAAAATTATTTCGTTATTTGAAATAGTAAATACAAATATACTTATTATTTTTTTCAATTTTTCTTTTCAACTTTGAAATTTGTTTTGCCATATAATTAATATGTACATATATTTTTTTGAGATATTTTCTTAAATTTCGTTCAAAATTTTTGAAGCAGTAAGTTTTCCAATTATTCTTGTTGAATTACATTATAATATAAGCTTTTTTCGTCACCTACATGCATTGTATTTTAAACTGAGTTCTTATGTAAGCGTTTTATCATATACATGATTGCTTAGATTGAAGTAATTTTTTTTTTAAATCAGTGTATCCCAGTTCCAGTTTGTTTGTGGGAGTAAAATGTTTTGCTACTTATACTTATAGTCTTATTGTGAAAGCTTTGTCATAGGAAATGTACATCAAAGGCAGTCCTGGAAGTTTCTGGTAGATGTAACTTTGACAACAAAATGATGGAAAATACCCTTTTGATGTATGAGTCAATCACTGATGTATAAGTGTAAACATATTATTAATGACATCTCATGATTTTCATGGGCTATTTGTAGGTCACTGACCAAGACCCAGAACTCTAAATTCCATTTTTTATAATTCTGAATGTTTATATTGCCAATATTGCTTTGTTTTATGCAGTTGCTTCAAGTTTAATTTTACTTACATTATTTAATCTTCAGACAGATTCAAATGTAAATACATAAAGCATTATATATCTATATTTTGAGGAATGAGGATGTAATGCATTGGACATAATATTTTTTTTCATTCTATGATTTATTTTGTTGCTGTATTTTATGTTTTGCTTGGTTAACTTACCCTGGATCAAAAGAACTTTTGTTAAGGTGCAATTGATAATTAAATATTTATTTCAGAAACAAGACTTTCTTTTTTTCATTATAATTGTTAAGATTGCTAGGATCTACTTTCACTTCGGAATATATGTTTAAATTTGTTTAAAGTGACATTATGCCCATGCTTGCAAGAGTATATAGTGAATGAACAGATAAATTTTATGATTTAGATTACATGAACCATAAATAAATCACATGGCCCAAGGAAATTATTATTAATATCCATCAGAATATACATCTAAGATTTAATTTATTAAAAAGTGTTGGGCAGACTTTTTGTATTTTAGACAGATTTATGTTTTGCAATATCAACTGTTGGTCAATCACCATTGTAACAGTCAATTATATATAATAATGAGCCATGTCATCACAAAACCAACGTAATGGGTTATTTGACCAGCATGGATCAAGACCAGCCTGCGCATCCGCGCAGTCTGATCAAGATCCATTGTTTGCTATCAGTTTCTCTAGTTGTTATAGGGTTTGTAAGCGAACAGCATGGATCCTGATCAAACTGCGCGGATGTCTGGGTCCAAGCTGGTCGCAAACCCATTATGTTGGTTTTGTCATGGCGCGGCTCATAAATTGAAATATATAGTCTATTCAACCCATCTTGACAATGTGAGAAAGGGAAAATACCTAAACTTTACTGAAGATTTGAAACTTACACTTACCCCTTACCATGCTTTATACATGCTCTTGAATGGACTTGTCTATCTTTCAATCTGGACAAAACCATTCATCATTTAGAGAAAATTTCAAAATACATAGTGACTGAAAGATATGCTCAGCAGCCAATTGTATAAACAATTTAACCGCGCGGTTACCACACGGTTACGGTAACCAGCCCGGTAACCTCGCGGTAAGCGATTGTATAAAAAACATCAAAAGCAGTAACCGCGCTTTAACCGCAGTTAAATTTAACCCAGGTAAAGTAGCTTGGTAACTGCACGGTAACCAAAACCAACATGGCGGACATTTTACGCGTTTCACACCGACGACCCCGACAATTTCGACGAATGCAAGGGTGATATTGGTCTGCACTGGTCACATGGGTAGAATATGTGCTAGGGGTTAGAACTATAAGTATCACTACTATGTTTCATCAAACGAAATGCAAAAAAGTAGCAGGAGCCGAGTGGTTAACGTTGTTACTTGCCCCTCATCGATGTGGGTTCGAATCCCGAAAGGAACTTTGGATTCTCTCATTTGAGGAAGCTATCAAGCTAGCTTACAGAACGTCAGTGGTTCTACTCAGGTGACCGTTTGTGCATGAAATATAGATGGAAGGGCACATGAGGTACTCTTTTTTTTTAAATGAGTTTATTTAAGGTCGCCGCCGGAAAGCCCATATGGGCGACCGTACACTCAAGTCGGGTCATCCTAGAGCGTCCCGCCGAGATTTTTCGTCGATTTTTTCCCCCAGCTTTATTGCCCTCCGAGCATTATTTCAGGCACGAGTGGGCATGTGGGTAGAACCACCGACCTTCCGTAAGCCAGCTGGATGGCTTCCTCACATGAAAGATTCCTCTGAAACATCGTCATATTACTTACACGTGCCAAGTCGGTGTGACGTAATACCCAATCAAACAAGATTAGACCGCACATACCATTGTATACACACCGGTCTCAAATATCGTCAGTAAGACCGGTGTACACAATGCCGCACATACTGGTAAAATCCGGTTCAGTGTGGTTTATTGCTAAATATGGCTAGTTGTGCAAAATAGAGCATTATTTTTTACATTATCAATAATCCGCTTTGTTCATTTGTCTATTCTTTGTATTTGTAGTTTTTATGCCAAATGATCCAAATAGCTAACAAAAACTTGTTTTGGTAGAGTGCTAACTTTGATATCAATTTGGACCAATTTTTTAAATCACACTTATAATACCGATGGAACGATATTTTAATACGTTAAAAGCAGCACGCCACCACGGATCTTAATTTATATTTGATCTGATACATCAGAGATCCTGTGTGTTGTAATTAAAGATATAACAACACGTAAGTGAAATTTTATATATGTATATAATTATTCTTCTAAAGCAATGTCTACTGTAAACATCCAAGAATATGATTATTTATGTACTGCAAATGTTTATTCACATTAAAAGTAATCATTAAAATCAAAAATTTGGCTTAGACTTTATCGAAAATAAATTTACCTGCCTTTATTTAAATTAAATGTAAATTCGGTAATATCTTTACAAACAATGCTTTCTGGAACTTTCTTCATTTGAGCATCATATTATGATATAAAACCATAAAAATTTGAGTTACACGATCTTTAATAAAAGACTGGTAGTGTCAACTTGATAAGGATATGTAATAAATGATAAATATCAAGTGCTTCAGCATGATTGGTAACATATTTCATGTCAGTTTCATATATACATGCACAGGTTTTGACAGTAGCTTCATTTTAGTAGAAGCTAACATTTAAACTAAATGACAGAAATGTTTACCAGAATGAGACCATGTGCAGAGCGGTGGTTTGACCTTTCTCAGTCAAAGTCACACTGTGCCCACTCTGTATCTTTTGAGCCAATAGAAAGGAAGTTATAGATATTACTTATTATGAGACAGTGTGCAGAACACAGGTTCGGGCTTCCTGAGATCAAAATCGGTACTGATCCGGGGGTTATTTGATTGCTACAGGCTTCTGTAGGAAAACGCATTTTAGTTAACTTTGTGGTCTACAAACTCTGGGGATTATAGTTTCACTCAATCATACGTGTCTTTCCTTTTCAGCGTTATTACGCCTTTATTCGCGTTATTACGCCTTTGATTTGCGTTATTTGGCCTTTCGATTCGCATTATATAACGCCTATATCTTTTATTTTTTTCACCTTATTTGCGTTGCTAAGATATCTTTTTCGCATTATTATTGCTTTTGATTCGCGTAATAATGCCTTTTAATTCGCGTTATGTCTTTATTCGCGTTTTTACTCCTTTTGAGTCGCGTTATATAGAGGATATTTGTTTAGTTCAGTGTAAGATCGGAATATAACTATTTCACCGAGGCACCAAAAGATATATTTCCACGAGTGAAATAAGAACTTTTGGTGTTCACAAGGTGAAATATATGTTAATCTTACACTAAACTAAACAACTTTTCTTATATTATATGCAAAGAAACGTTTTAAAAAGACATTTAAACTAATACTGAATGAAAAGCGCGCCAAATAATAATACAACGTGACGTCAGTACTGTGCACGCTGGTATTTCACTGAAACAACGTAAGGGGCTTAAATTCAAAACAGTGAAATTATCAAAGTGGTAATTTCATTGTTTCAAACAGTGAAATTACCAGTTTTATATCACTGATATATTTCTATAAACCATCGAAAAGCATGTCATAAAACGCCTTTATTCCCGTTATTACGCCTTTTGATTCCTGTAATTACGCCTTTCGATTCGCGTTGTAACACCTTTATTTGCGTAATAACGCTTTTTGATTCGCGACTTTTTTCGCGTTACTACGTCTTTTGTTTCGCGCTATTACGCCTTTTTGCGTTAAAACGTCTCCTTTCGCGCTATTACGCCTTTATTCGCGGAATTACGCCTTTATTCGTTTTACTTCGGAATTTAGTTTCTCGTAGTTTCGCCTTTTAATTTGTGTTATTACGCCTTACCAATATTATATTTATTTCATTTGATACTATATTAGGCTTTCATAATTTATGACGTAAGTTATTGGCACATTTTTAAAAATTCTTTTTGTTGCCATTCATCCATGTCAGGTGATATGATTAAACTTAAGATAATTCAAGACTTATGGCTGAATTAAGATTTATCCAAAATATCAAAATATATCACCGATTCAAGGACACCGAGCAGACAACAGTTTATTTAACCTATTAAAGTTAAACTTTAGAATTTAAAACTACTTGCTTATTGTTCTAAACGATTCGATTCAATCTCAGAGATCCTATTTAATCGAGATTCAAAAACGTAAAACTTTCAACATTTTCATATACGTTACATATTTGAGAATTTTCATTGGGATGTATGATATATCAAGTGCTAAAATTTGTAATTCTTTACCAGCTAATTTTCAATAAAGAATCGCTTTTATAAGTTGTCTCGCTCAAGTTTCATAAATATTTTGAAATCAGGCTACACTCTTATAAGTGCATACAATACATCTATGTAAAATTGATACGAAGGACATGTGTATATGTTCCAGTTCATGCGATATGTTAGTATATGGATTGGTATGCGATTGAGAAGAGTTTAGCACTAACAAAAGATACACTATAAGTACATGTAACACTTTTTGAGAAACGTTCTCTTTTATTTTCATTTTTAATGAAATTAAATTGAATGAACACATAAACATGGGATGCTATATAACTGTATTAACTATTTATATATGATTAAATGATACAACATTGTTTTAACAATTAAAAAGTACCACGCTTTGATTAAAAATTTAGTTCTAGTTGTCCCATACATTATACTTGGATGGCTCGTAGACTATACACATATATCACATACAATATAAACTCATTACAATAACCTATAAGCTCAATAGGTAGAGCATTGGACTGTGAATCGGGCGATCAGTGTTCGATTCCCAGACGGCGCAGGTCATTTTCGTTGTGATTGTTATACAGAAATTATCAGTTCCTTGCGAAAGTGAGGGTAAAGCCTGCTTGATAGCATGACCAGGAACGATAACGTGGTTGAGCTGTGCTCCGGTAAATTCAATGTGGCTTACTGCCATGATCCGGAGGGAAAAAACACCACCATGTCAATACAACGACAACAAGATTCGGAACTGCCTCGGCTATTATCTATAATAACCTAGGAAACTATACGGATTGTAAGTAGTGCTACCACGTGGTTTCAGATGCAAACAGAAACAGAGATAATGTTAAACGAATGTATATATTTGACATTTAATGTCTGTTCCGGAACTCTTATGCTTGAAAATATGTCTAACAACAATTTGTAATTTAAATATGCCCACTGATGTACAATTTTAAACAAATTCGACTGAATGTTAACAGGTTGGTTTTTTGTACTTTCGGTTTCTACAACCATGATAATAAATATATAAATGATGTATTGTTTGCTTTTCTACCTATGAATTCACTTATGTTAGGTGGCCTTTTTCTACATATATTGGAAATAAACTTGTCAACAACTCCCAGCATTTAATTACTATTTGCTTACATGTTTAGTTTCTTCGAAATACCGCATCCGTTCTGTGTATTCATACTATTGTGTTCGAGGTCCTTATCCGCGAAGACTGACGGAAATGGCCGAGTAGTTGCGATTGCGACAACAAGTGTCTTATTTTGACCTCGTCATCACTCAATAACAATTGTCTTATTTTTTTTCTGAAATTCGTAGATAAAACAGAATTTCTGAACATTTTACGACATCCTTTTGAAAAAAAAAGATATTTTCCTTTACAAGAACTTTACCTATAGAGAAAGGTAGACATTTACATATTGAAAGAAATCAAAGAATATGTCATTTATGTCCAAAACAATCTCTTGGGGATGAATTCCATTACTTATTTGAATGTCACTTTTTTAACTCTCTTCGTAAAAAGTTTATTTATTCGAAATTCTCAAATCATCCTAATATTTATAAATTAGAATCTTTAATGAATAGCTTTGACCATTCAATTTTATTAAAACTTGCATTATTCTGCAAAATTATTATTTCAAAATTTAAATAACTTTTTCTCCCGTAAGTCATGAATTTTTCAACTTTATGAATGTATTTACATAGGAACAATTTTGATAACTTCTGTATAAGACAATCATGTCCAAAAAGTAGAGTCTAGTCATATGTTATATGTTAGTCAAATTGATTTCCTTATTATATAATTTTATGTTTACATGTTTTGTTAATTACTTTTGAATAACTGTTCATTATATTGTTGATATATCATAACCTTATGCATATTATATGCCCTGGTTTTGAATAAATCTTGAAATCTTGAAAATCTTTAACATGTTAAGTAAAATTTGTTTTTAAAGAATCACACATGTGTCCCATTTTACGTCATCTATAATACGAGGGAGTGGCAACGGCACCGCGTTGTTATTACTTAAAAAGTCATACCACTATATTCCATCACTGGCAAAAAAATAGAGCGTACATAACACGTTTAACAGAACAGAACAGAACAGAACATATATTTTATTTTGAATTAAGCATATACAGCTCATCTTCATATACAACAAATATATACATGCATGAATATGAAAAATGGTAAACGCATATCAATAAATAAAATAAACTAGTGAGAGTGTAATACAACACATGTAATATTTACAATCCTTATATAACTTTAAACAAATACAAATAAACAAGGTGGTCTAATATAAGCATATCCGGCATTCAATGAATCAAATCTCAATTTAAAAGCTTTATTACAATATATAGCTAATTTGTTAACACTGACATATTCCTTTCTGAAGTTCAGCAATTCTAAAAATTTAAAACATGCTAGAGCGGGGTTTCTTGTAAAAATAGTTGGATATATACTGTTTCCTAAGAGAATCATACAAAGTTACAAATCAATACAAAGTGATATTCATCTTCGATGTCATTATTGTTGCAAATAGTACATTTCCGGTCATTTCTATCAATATTATTGTGTCTACCTGTTTCTAATTTAATAAATTGTGAGATGATTAAATCTTACGTTTAGCTCAATATATTTCTTAATTTCATTAGAGTCAACAATATCCAGGTATTTTAGACCCTGCTAAAATCGGTTTTGATATGTTTATACAAATACAAAGAAGAACAAATATGTACACTAGAATGCCAATTTGTGAAATATAACATATCTTTTAAACGAAAACCAGTAGGACTGGTATTAATATATTTAGCTTAACTGATTCTGGATACATCCACACATCATTAAAACAAGCACTTTGCAAAAGTTGCTTTGACTTTAGACAACCAATTTACAGTATTAGACTCTATCTCCAATCTCTTGACAATTAACAATATAATTTAAT